>NC_056727.1:910648062-910668062 GCF_019279795.1 Protopterus annectens | reverse complement strand
TGGTGCTGTGGGATGGGTGAAATCCATGTTGGGTAGAGGAAAGAAGGTTGTTGGTGAGGAGATAGGAGAGGAACTGGTAATGAACACATCTTTCTAGGATCTTAGAGAGGGGTGAGAGAAAATTGCAATTGGTCAATAGTTGGAAAAGTCTAGGGAAGGGCCACCTTTGTGGAGTGGTATGATATATGAGGTTTTCCACAGAAGTGGAACAATTAAGGGTGAATTAATTTAATTCTGAAGTGAGAGAAATGTGAATTCAACATAGCTTCATTTTATGAATCATGTCTTGCAAAAAGAATGCATCATTTGACCCAGAAAGTTGGGACTATAGCACAAGAGTTATTAAAGATAACTCCATCTGCCAGTGCAGTTAACTTTACCCCAGAGTTATAGAAATGTGTATTCTTGTTGAACATTGATTTTGTGATGGACAGCAGTATGACAGCTTTATTGCTAAAAGTCATTTCATCAAACATATAGTATTGGCTTTTCTCAGCAACTGTGACAGCGGGGTTGTTATAGATAAGCTAGGTGGTGCGGAGGGAAGGGTTACTCCACTGCAAAAAAGGTTAAAATCCTGTTTGCTGAAAGTGACTTTCAATTATTTTTTTTCACTTGTCTGTCAGACAAAAAATGTTCACATAGTAATCATGAATCTAGTCATTTGTATTTCTACCTTTAACATCATCTAGATGATGTTCAGTTCATCAAAACCCTTTTCTATATATTTTTTTATTTTTACTTATTTTCCTGCCATAGATCACGAAGATCCCACCATTTCCCTTTTCAAATGTCACAGGATTTCAGAAAGGAATTTGTCTTGATTGCATGGCATAACATACCACCAATTCTGTAGTTTTCAGTGTTAGTCATCACTAGTAATCTTATTTCCTAATACTGAGTCTTGCTGAGGTCCAAAGATTTTCCTGAAGCACAAATTAACAGCTAAAGTGAAACTCATTTCCAAAGAGTTAGCTGTTGTAGAAAGTTTTCAGTGAAGAACAGCGGTATGTTATAGAGCAATACTAAATAAATAAACTGTTAAAGACTCTGCTATTAAAAAATACTTCCGTTAAATAACAAAATGTCAGCTTCAATCAATAAAATGCACTCCCCTTCTGGTACCCCAGCAACAGCCAGTATCCTGACGGAAAACACATTGGAATACAAATAATGCTTTCATAGAACAGATACACTGTCAGCTATACAATTTAGAAAGTAAGTGCTACTCAGTAACAGAGCTAAAAGTAATCTTCTTGTTCATATCCTCAAGATATATTGTAAAATGTAACGGGTTTCTTTAAATCTAATTATAGTTTCACATAATTTTTAATTTGCTCAGTATTACCATAATGATACACTGGTCTAATACAGGCTCTTGTGCGCTGCTAGCTCACACACACCTGCTCACTGCCACTTGTTTGAAAAAATAAGTTCTTGAACTCCCACTAGCCTGATATTTCATATCTGTGTAGCCCTTCCAGCACCCAACTCTAATAAATCTCTGTAGCCCTACCAGAACATAAACTTTGACTATTAAACTCCTACCCTGTTCCCAATCTGAGTCTTTGAGCTATTACCCTAAATGTCCACTCCCCTAACTAACCCTGAAGTTTCTGTTCACTCCAAAAACCTAAAACTCTATCCTACTTTCCTAATCCTAAATTTCTCAGTTGCTCTCTAACCCTAAAACTTCCTTCCTGCTCCCTAATCCTAAATCCCCTTCCCAATCCCTAACTCGAAAATCTCCATCTGACTCCCTAAACCTAGAATCACCCTTCTCACTCCCTAAGTCTAAAATCTCCCTCCGGCTTCCTCCACATGGTCACTTTCATGAACTTATTTTCAAGTCTGAGCACGAGCAGCAACTTACATGAAGTACAACGCATTGAGATTGAGGCTTTTAAGTGCATGGGACTTGAGCACCTGTAATGCTCCCTGATATACGATACCTGTCTTCAAATTATTATATTCTTTTTGACACTGCGTAAAATTTAGCGCCAATTTATTTGTTCATGATCTATTCCTGATATTCCTGATATTCATATAATGCTACTTACAAATCTCACTAAAAAGAGACTGAAACTCATGATACAACATTAAGTTGACTGAAATGCTATTTACTAAGATATACATAAGTCATATTAAAAAAATAGATTGCTGCACATGCAAGTCAAATTTGATGTAGAATTAATTTATTGCAAAAACTGCAAAGATCATTTTTAAACCCAGTTCACCTCATAGAATTAGAAAAACCTTACTCTCAGACAAAAAGAAGCACTAGTCATACTTTGAAGCACTGAATATATTCATGTTTTATTTATATGGGTATAGATTCACCTTAATTACAGATCACAGGCTGGACAAAATCATATGCAATGATCCCTGACACAAGCCACCCCGTAGAGTAGAAAAGTGGCAATAGCCTTATGATTTTCTTACATTTTATAAAAAGGAGAAGGAAATATGGCAAACTTTATGCCCAACTCAAAACAGTGAGAACAAATGACAGGCAGACATTCTAAAGAAGCTGAAGATCGTATTGGTTTTAGTGCATTTAATGTAGTTTCCAAAGCTCTCACCTTACAAAAAATATAGAAAGAGACATCTGCAAGTTAAAGAACTGTGTGAGATCAGTTCATGGCATAAAGTCACAGCTTATCAATGCTTTCCTCTCAGGATACATGCTGTCAACACATGATTACTGAGTCGGATGGCAAACGCATTTTAAGAGGGACCAAGTTAATCCCATAATACTTATTACAAGCCAGAGGAGCCAAGTTAATCACATAACACCTATTACAAGCCAATTTTTATATGTGGCTTAATAAAAAGATGAAAAGAATCAGATCCTTTGTGAGAAAGGCAAGCAGGTTTCCTAATACTGGATCATAAAGTTCATGATTCAAGGATACGTATCTTGGGAGACGTATATACAAGACAGGAGTACCTGTGCAGATATCAGTGTTACAAAATAGCTATGTATACTGAGCCAAGTACAGATTTTCAGTCCTTTGTCTCCTGGTTAATATTTTTGTCATAGCTAATGGCATAAAAGTATTCAGTTGTCAGAGTGAATGATGAAGAGTGCAAAAATAACAGAATGAGGAGTGTTAGAAATACATGACTAATGATTATCAGGCTATGTAGGACAGGCTTATAAGTTCTGTGTGAACAGGGAGAAAAACAGAAAGCACACGTTGGAGAGCCAATCAGAAATGCAAGGCAGAAATGGTACTAAAGTATAAAGTATAAGGTACAGATTAGATAATGCAGTACCTCAAAGTAAAAGGACGCAATGAGTACTGTTGTGTTTAAGGATATGTTTTACAAGAAGGATGAGTGCAGTTGTCAGCATGAGTATAGAAAAAAGTAGAATACAGCAAATGATGGGATACAGGTATGGGTAATGGGGAAATCGAGGTGGTATGCTTGAGCTGTAGACTTTAGAATGACAGCAGAGAGTACCATTTTGATAGTGCCATTGATAATGCTACATGGCTGCAAATACAATGCAGATATGTTGTTTGACAACTTGGCTTAGGCAGTGGTATTGTTTTGACTGAAGAGATTTTATAAATGTTTGCAAGTGCACTGAGAGGTAGAATGCGTAAGGGCTTAAGGATTTGCTCCATACTTTGCATACTTAAAATGTCAGATTCCACAGATCTAGTATAAATATCAGGCATGGCTAGGAAACTAACAAAGAAAGAGTTTGACTTTCTTATTGGAGCCTACCAGTGGGGAGTACAGGGCTGGGAATTTCTGAAGTTTATTTAAGAAGGAGAGGGCAAAGCAGAGGTGAAAGGCTGAGAGAAAGGGATTTTGGGGTAAGACAATTTGAAGGCAAGCAGATGTGCAGTGGTGAGAACAAAAAGAAAGAGCGGCCATGAACCTAGCAGTCATATTATAGGTCTATGAAGCCTAGCTTCTTGGTAGAAGCTCATGCACACAACTGCACTGCAACACAAGGGCCTAAAGAGGAGGAAAAATATCTATTACTGAGTTACATTCTAAAATTGTCATAACTGCTGACAGATATAAAGTACTTCTGTTTAAATGGCAGTAGTCTGAAGGTGAAACCTCTGGGGTGCAATGTGTGCTTGAACAACTGAGAAGAAGGTAAACTCTTGCAAAGCCTAACTACTAGTTGTCTTTATGACAGTCTGTTAGTGGGTACAAAGGAACACATATGGGGCAGCTCTTCTCCATTTTGCCCCTCTAGTGGTATGCTAAATGGATGTATTAACTCTGAGTACATTGTATTTATCCAACCATGGCTGTATTCTCCAACCTTAGGGATTTAGGCATGCTGGTGGTCTCTGCTTTCACTCTGTCCTGATGAAGTAGTAGTACAGCTGCCTTACATTGCCTAAGCATTTTTTATGCACACCCAGTTTAACTCCTACTGCTGCAGTGTCTCAGGAATCTGTATGCATCACATTTATCGGTCATCTTCCTACCATTCCATGGTGGCCATTACTTATTACAGGCTGGTCTTGCAGTTGCTAATAGTATACAAAGGCAATACATACATCTTGTTATATGTAACTTATTTATTGCAATTTAATATCTGGGTAAGTTGGCTGGTTGGCAGACTGTTTTCAAAAGTGACCCAGGTCAAGTGACAGGTCAACATTTATATTTAATATGGAATACACTAAGTAAATATTGGACAAAATACAAAATGGAAGTAGTCACAGTCAGAAAGCACAAATAATACAAATGTTTAACAACTGAAGAAGTTTAACAATGAGTTTAGAAATGACAAAAAATTAATATAGTAACTAATAATGCAGAGAGTCTGTGGGTGGTGGCACTTAGGTGGTTAAGATTTAATCCTTGTCATGAAAGTAAGAACTCCTTTGCTAGGTGTTCCTTTTGTTTTGAAGAGCTTTGAGGATGGAGATAATTCCATATGTATGGGCATATTTTGAGAAGGCTGTTCAGCAACAGTAGTTTTAAAATATGGTCTGACAAGGGAAATGTTTTCTGCATTACTTCCCTAAGGATATAGGTTTGCTGCCTTACTTGTAGGTTTGATTTTAAGGGTCGGTACTGGCCCTGCATTACAGTTTTGAAAATGAGGGAGCAAAGATGAAGAAGAGTGGCTCTGTTATTGAAAATTATCCATTTAATACTTTTAGAGGAGTCACAGTAATGGCTGCTAAGATCCACGAGTAAAATAAATCTACAAGTTTTGTTAACAGTTGTCTGTAGTTTTTGCATGCCATAGCTGGTCTGTATGCATAACAATGGGAGACCCTATTCCATTTTGAGGATAAGTATGTTTCTGGCCAGGGTCGGATGAGTGGTTGGTGACAGCAGATGGGCAATCCTGTAGCATAGGTTGGGTTGAGAGATGATTTTACTAACAACCCTGTCAATGTGATTTGAGAGGGTAAGTGAGGGGTCCTGGGTTAGTACAAAACATTCTTGTTCTGTACTGATGGGTGGTGTATTACTATTATGATCCAGAATTCTAAGAGGGGAAAGTTTATGTAACATCTGGTTGGTGGTGGATACCATCACACTGTATTTTGTAGTATTTAACAGAAGTCTGTTTTTTTGGGGGGTCCAGTTAAAAATCTCTTTGAAAGTAGCTTGTAACTTTTACTCTAGATCTGATGAGTTTTTGCTTGCTTCCATGGGGAGAACATTTTCAACATACATAACTATTGTAAGGTGGGGGAGGTCATAGGTTAAGTCATTAATAGAAAGACAGAGAGAAACTAAGAAGGGTCCTACCACAGATTCTAATAGAACACCAATGCTGAGTGTTCATGGTTGTGACAGAGAGACATTAGTGCAGATTTGGAATGTGCTGTTCCTAAGGTAGCTGTTGAACCATTGCAAAGTACTAAGGCCAAAGTTTAACTTAATACGTTTTTTAAGCAGTAGGGAATTATTCACCATCTCAAAGGTTCTAGCCATACCATTATATAGGCCACCTGTTAGCAGGCCCTCATTTATGTTATTACAGATAGTGTTACTTCCAGTATAAAGGGCTGTAACAGTACTGAAGGCATTCCTAAAGCCATGCTGCTGGTCACATTCTGTACTGACTTATGTGCTGGAAAACCTATTTGTAGACTTTTTTTCAAATTTCTTTGTAAGAGGGCATAAATTTGCTTTAGGGCTATAATCCACACACTCCTTAATGTGATTGACCTTTGGAAATTGTATAACTGTGGCATTTTTAAGCAAGGTAGAACATATGGCTGTGAATATTGACAAATTGTAAATGTGGGCCAGTGGTTCAGAAATGTAATATGAAGCCATTTCTAAGAAAATAGAGCTGAGAGTGGAGAATTTTGCTCCAGATCTAGGACTTAAGTTATCTAGAACTTTTTGATTTGCCTTTTAGTGATTTGTTTGAAGTAGAAAGATGGGCACCAGGATGCTAGTATGTGTAACTGTGGGTCATGAATTCTGCTGAAGAAGAAAGTAGGAGGCCTTTTGGGGAGGAAATGTATTCACTGTGTCATGCATTGTTGAGATAAGAAACTGCCTATAGCTATTAGCAAAATTGTACTTATCAGTAACTGGGTCGGAGGTTGAGATGATGGAGTTGGTAATATCCCCAGTAAGTTGCTTTAGTTCTTTCCATAAGTGTTTTTGGGAGGATGCCATGGCTTTTTCTTTGTTTCTTAGGTAAGTGGCTTTTGCTGTGTTAGTAGCTATCCTGCCATTCTTCCTGAGATCCAGATATTTTTGATGTTTTTGTTTATATGAGGGATGTTGTTTCCATAGCTTCCAAGGTTTGTCTTTTGCCAAGAGTACATTTTTAGAGATGTAGTAAGCCAGGCACAGATATTACCTCTTAACCTTCTCGTTGTTAAAGGGAAGAGTATCTTGACATAAATTCAATATATTAGTAAAGTAAGCTAAACCTGCGCTGGGGTCTGAGACCTTAAGTAGTGGTGCCCAGTCTGTTGATTCCAAGTGTAATATTAATATTGTATGTTTGAATTCTGAAATAGCTCTAAATGTAATCATCTGGTGGATCGTTCTCTTAGTTTTAAAAGACTGTGATGTCTTGAACCACTGTGCATAATGTGCATGACATTACAGTCGAATCCTTCTATTCTACCTGTATTTTATTTTGGTAGACACAAAGGCAGAAATACTATCTGTAATCTCTGGAAGAATAAGAAACTTACCATAGAAATGAAACTACAATTATTTTCCCAGAGACAATATTAAGATTTTCTCTGCCAGCAGTTGCCTAGAGTGAGAAAAAGGAATTTTATGGTGGCTTACCTACATGTGATGCACTTGGTTTAGTGGTGTTTGGTTTGGCCTTCTCCTGGATGCTTCACCTAGCAGCATTGTCAAGACATCTTACAAT
The DNA here is from genome assembly GCF_019279795.1 of Protopterus annectens. Classification (NCBI taxonomy): domain Eukaryota; kingdom Metazoa; phylum Chordata; order Ceratodontiformes; family Protopteridae; genus Protopterus; species Protopterus annectens. The sequence goes on along the minus strand of NC_056727.1, from coordinate 910,660,711 downwards.
CTCCCACACACTCACCTCATCACTAGCAGCTAAACAGGGTTCAGCTGCTGCTGCTCTGACATTTCTCTCTAAATATTAGAAGGTGTTTTGTAAGGATATTGCAAAGGTCATACCAGCTAAGAAAGGATCGGGTGTAAAATAACTTCTGCATAAAAGTAAAACATCAAAACATACAGCACATAGATAGGTTTAACGGCAGATGTATGTATGGGTCCAACTTACACTATTATAGCCCATATTGCCAAGAGTAGGTAATAACAGGCAAAGCTGTCCTTTGCAGCATATATTCAGACTTACTCTCAAAAATAAATAATTTAATTCAGTTTTAAACACCATTAACATTGCCACTCCTCAAAGTTACTACTCCCACTGCAATCACTGTTTGCCAGCCAATTGCCAGTTCCTGTCCTATAGCCACAATTCAGAAAAAGCCAATCTTCAGGCAAATAAGACAATATATTCAAAAGTGAGACACTCACTGGCAAACAACATGGATTCTGTCCCAGGTACAATACACTAAGAGCACTATATACTTTAACTAACTGAATCTTTAGCAGTATGGAAATAGACTATTCACAGGTGCCATTTCCTTGATCTTAAATATGTGTTTGAAACAATGGACCACCAGCTGCTTCTTCAATGACAAAACTGGATTTGTTCAAGATGCAGTTCATTGGTTCCAAAACTACCTTGACAATAGGACCTTTATAATACACCTTAACAATTGCTATATCAGAAGCTCGGAAGAGCTGCCACATGGCAGAGGGTAGGCCACCCCACATGACCAACAAAGCTGGTCCACTCATGCTACCAAATTCTTGTTATGAGCAGATGAGCTCTTGGGGGATTCCTGGGCAGGAACAAATGGACTGTAGTGCTGTCACTTGCCCAGGAATCCCCTGGTTCCTGGACTTCAGAATGAATGGGAAGATTGGGTGCAGGTATTTCAAGCTTGGTTCTGTGAAGTTGTAAAAAAAAATTATCTCAGAGACAGGGTATACAACAAAAGTTGTTCTTCAGAGAAACATGGTTTACAACAAAAGACATCTCTCAGAGATAGAGTATACAATAAATGAACCTCCAAAGAGCTCAGTGCTGAAACCCTCAGTATTGTGTCTACTTATCATTAGTGTACCTTATGATCTCTGAAATATCAACTGCACACTGTATGCAGATGATATTGTTTTTACAAGAGGACATAATTCATCCAATGCATTACAATTATGGGAGGGTTTTACCTAGATATGCAAGTGGCTGACTTCTAATAATCTAAGAGTTAATATTCCAAGCTCTGCTGCCATGATATTAGGAATTCGGAATTGACTTGCACAAGCTCACCCTCTGCCCGTTAAGGTTCCAGAAGGAATCTTCCAACTGAACAACAAAGGTGTATAGACACCCTCCTAAAGTGTCTCTGATTTTGCATCATATTTTTGCTCTGCCCCTCATAACATTTTTGATTTTGGGTGAATCACTGATATTACCAGATATAAGAGTTTCATACTTCTTATTGTTCAGAAAATGCAGGTTGGTGTAAAACCTGTTGTTCTATTAAATTTTTTAAGTGGATTGGAGGAATATTTAAAAACTAGTCCCTTATTTTGATCTTTTGTCCCCCATTATTTTGACTGTATCTAGAATTATTGAGCAAAGATGTTGAGAGGCATGTATCAAGGGATTTTAATAGATAACAAGTTATTCTTCTGGCAGACATATGGAACAACATTTATATTATAATAACAATTATAAAGCAACTAGAAGGAACACATACGCTCTCTAATTTGCTTACTCCTGAAGCTGATTCATAAATAGCCACAATTTTCATTCCACATCTTTTGTATAGTGTACCCTAATCTGTCTAAATTCCAGCAAAATATTGGTGCCCTTCAAACATCCAAGAACAAAATGCTGAGATTCATTCATGGATCATATAAGAGAGAGCATCACTGTGGTACTATGAGAAAAATTAAATGGTACCATTTGAGAAAAAGAGCACATTTTTTATTAAATGCTCTAACTTACAAGCTATTAAATAAAAGGTATTATCCAGCTTTAAAAAAACACACTGCTAGTGAGACATCCCCAGTATAACCTAAGAAATCAAGAATCCACAGCTGCAAACACCATCATACAACTTGGCAACAACAGAAAAAAACTCCTATAAAACTACTTCCGTAGCTTGGAATACTCTACCAGGCAAAATGCAAAACTATCAAACTGACCTCATTTTGAAAGCTCTTGACAACACATATCAGTAGCAAATATAAGTGCAAATACAACAGTGAATCTGGTTAGATCTATGGAACTGGTGCCTAAACTATTCTACTAAAAAGCATACCATAATCAGCACTGTGAAGCCATATTGATACATAAAGACAGTGATGTAACCAGTGTAAATATGTGAATACACAGCGCTAGTATATTGTATATAATGCTGTGATTTATTTAAAGAACATTCATGTGAAAACACAAATATAAAGATTATTAAGCTGTATCAGTGCTAGTAACCTTGTACAGAATACAGAATCACGTACATTTTCATGTAAAATCAGATTTATACTAGATGCTAAACTCTTAAAGTCATATATAATATAACTTGAATGTAAATGTTGTTTTGAAATGTAATTCTGAATGTAGTCTGTTTAGTAAATACTGTTAGAAAAGTTTCTACTGTCTTGTGGCTTAGGTCATGACTGAAAACAGTCTTTGGGTCAATTCACTTACCTAGTTAAGAAAGTCAAATACATACATACATTCATATATACATACAAACAAACAAATAAATAAAATGAAGGGGGACTAGTAAATATACAAGCAGATGAGAGAAGAGAAATGTATAGGCTATAGTAACCCTTTATGTTAGTTCAGTTTATTGGAGCCTGAGTTTTTGGTGTATGTGGGTGATGATGTCATTTGAACCTCAGGCTTAAACTCATGACTAAATGTCAGAACAAGTAACTCTACACACTGGTTGTGGACTTGAAAGACTGATTATTGTGGATAGGTATAGACAGGCATTTTATTTTCACTGTCAGTATAGCAGAAGGAGTTTTTAAATACCATGAGTTTATTTTTTATTGCAGATGATACTTGTCACTTCCCAACACTGCTCAGTTGAACCCTAGTCTTCTAGACTGCAGTAAAGGTTTATCCCTCTGCACCCTTGGGCTGGCTGCTGATACATATAACAATCAAAAATGATAAAGAGAAGTCAAGTGCTGAGCCTTGGGGGACTCCCTGGGGTACAGAAAGCCATTGAGAGGTTGCACTTCTCATTTTGACAGATTAACTTAAGATCTGGAGGTGGATTTTGAAACATGATATGGATTGGTCTGAGAAGAGATGAGTATAGAACCTCTGCAGGTTAAGCTGTTGTCTGAATGTTTCAAAAGCCTTGGGAGACATGAATAAAATGGTCCTGATAGTTTTCCAAGATTCTTTTCTGACCTAAGATCTGAGGTAAATTTTGGAAAGACACTGTTTGTGTTGTGTCCAGATTGAAAAGCATGAACATAAAAGAAGTTGTCGTGTGTGAGATGATAATGCAATGGATGATGTATAATCTGCCCATGATCTTCAATACAGAGGAAGGTAGAGCAATGATATGGAAATTGTTATAGGTAACCAGGGCCTGTCTTGGTAGAAAAGAATTATAATGTAAGAAATGATGTTTATAATGTTTAGTAATTATTCAAGTCTGGAGAATCCTTGCATGGTTCATAGACGTCATTGTGTTACTTGGGGCATTGTATATTTGTCAGTGTGTGAAATACAGACACAATGAACTATATTTAGAAACTTAATGTGATTTAATGGGTCCCCTTCAAAACATCTAAAACCCCTAACATCTAATTTCATAACATTGAGACCAGAACATCTAAAACCCAAAATATCTAAAACCCATAACATCGAATTTCATAACATCTAACAGTACAAATCACATGAAAATAACACCCCCTCCACATATAGCAACATAGAATGACACCAAACTACCCAACACACTTTTTACTACATTTCTGCAGGGGGGCTTGATACAGTGGGGTTAGGAAATTAACTTTTTCCCACAGTAGTGCGATCTTGGAGTTGGTATATTTAATTTACGGGGGGAGCCCCCCTCATGGGGGGTTTAGGAGGGGCTTGCCCCCCTGCCGAAATGTAGTAAAATGTGTGTTTGGTAGTTTTGTGTCGTTATATGTGGAGGGGGTGTTATTTTCTTGTGATTTGTAGTGTTAGATGTTGTGAAATTCTATGTTTTGGGTTTTAGATGTTCTGGTCTCAGTGTTATGAAATTAGATGTTATGGGTTTTAGATGTTTCAAAGTAGACTCGATTTAATATATTGCATCACCAGTAATTTGGATATCTGTGATGATGCTGTACCATGCAGACACAGGGCTCTGTTTTGCACCTGCTACCAACCATTTTGTGCCTTTTTTGTACCCTGCATTTTATCAAGCACCAGTTTACATACATTTCTGAGATTTCTTCATTCAGCTGCTAATCACATTACATTATTAGCAGTGCCTATATATTTAGCTGTGATGCTTAACATACATCTCTGAACACCGGCAATTAGGACAGTTTTCATGTTGAAGGCTGGACGAAACATTCTGAATGCAGTAACAGAAATCTTTTAAGCTGATTTTGGCTCTGAAGTAAGCTTTTGTATAGTGAATGCAGAAAAGATAACACAATTCTGCTGAAAATTCAGATGTGTAAGAAACTCTTAATGTTACCTTTTTAAAATAGGTTGAATACACTAAAATTATTTTATCATTATTGTGCATTCACACATATATTTCTGCTGCCAGTATCACATTTTGATGAAACATTTCCAAGTCTCATATCTGTTTTGAAAGTTGTAGTCTTTGAATTTTTATGAAATGCTGCTTCAAGAGACTTGATGACTGTAATAAAGTGAATGAGAAACTCATTAACAGGAACATCTAATCACCAACAGGGCCGACATCACCCTATTTAGTAATTATGCCAGTCAGCTATGTTTGATAAATAACTTTACTTCAAGTGATAACACTTTTACTAAATGTCAGACAATACTAGACTACTTGTAGATGGATCTATTTTAGGAAAGGGAATATTTTTAAACTCTCTTATAAAGTATTCACAGCAGTAATTACAAATCTGTTAAGACCATCATTTTACATTATGTTCTTGCTTATAACAATGAATTTTTTAGTATGTGACAGACTATTATCCTATACAGGATTACTTTCTGCAACTTGTGCCTACTAAGCACCAGGATAGCTTTCAGATTCCATGCAACCCTGACTGGATAAAGCAGGAAATCAGAGAATGAATGAATGATTGAATGAAAAATTGATTTAATTAGTGTGCACAAATGTAGTGATTCCTCAGAGCTAGACTTACCTAGAATAGTGGCATAATGTATATCACAAAACAGATTACTCACTTCTTTTTTTGGCTTTTTCTGGTTAGGGGTCACCACAGCAGATCACCATGTCCGCTCATGAGTGGCAGTGGAGTTTTATGGTGTTGAGTTGTCAGCCCAGCACAAAACCTTCCACAGGAGACACACACATGCACACACTCATGCCTAGGGCCAATTTAGAGTGTCCAATCCACCTACAGCATGTCTTTAGGATAAAGTTGGAGCAAACCCACACGACCCCAGGGAAAACATGCGGACTCGACACAGAAGGCACAGCAGCCGAGGATCAAACCGGAGAATCTCTTGCTGTGAGGTAACAACACTAACCACTACACCACCGCGGCTGCCCTAAAACAGATTACTCACTTAACACCCTATAACACTTGTGTAGTGCATGGAGTACACTGATTACTTTCCAATATTTGGAAAAAGGCAAACCAGTTAATTGCCAGAATGGCACACAATCTGACCTTAACAAATACTAAGCATCCCCTGTGAAGGTTGTTAAGGTCAGGTTTCATCCTAAGTAGTAAAATCTTCCTGTACTGACTAGCAAATAACAGCAACAGAACAAAACATTTGTTTCTGTGTGCTGTCTATACACATAACATGTCCCTAACATCCTGTAAAAAAAAAAAAAAAAAAAAAAAAAGAGTTGCTAGAATAACTCGGTGTGTTTGCCTGCATAATCTGAAGAATGTGAATTCTGAAACTCAAATGTATGTCATTATTTAGTGACTTCAGGCCTCAGTGGTTCATCCAGAAACCATGTATTTTATGAGGAACAGACCAAAACTATGAAGCAATAATCTGGTTGTCCTGCAAAAATCTTGACAGTTGAGAGATATGGTGGTAAGTGTAAATGCAATGGACTATATTACACAAGCTATCTGACAGCACTCTTTAAGTGTTTTATGAGCTTGAAAGCCAGGAAAACACTTATTGATTTTCCTATTTAACTAGTAGTACATGGAGCAGATAAATTCCAAGCGCTACAAAGAATTATGATTGGCTCACTGATTATAATCCTAAATTATGTGTTCTCAATGTGGATGACAAGATTCACCTCTCAAGCTTTGGTGGCTAGGTGAATTTGATGGCATCCATATCTCAAACACATAAAAAGCAGATTATGATCAGTGACCCAATCATAACCCCTATATAGATACACCCCCCACAGAGATAATAGTGGGTTACTATTTTTAGCACATGGCCAGGGCATTCTCACCTGGGTTAGCAAGAAGTTCTATAAAAAAGGTAAATGATAACCTGGTTTCCTTATCTTATTTATAATTTGCATAGATGATCTGGAACTGGTTATAGTATCTTGTCTTCCTTTTGTGTGTTGTTGTGGTGTGCACTACAGATGAAACAATGTTGTGCCTATTTGTTCTGAGTTAGCACTTCAGGCCAAAACAAATCTCTTGCTTTTATCTTGTACTTTACTGTTCTCACACATGACTCGTGCATCATCTCAAACCTTTGTTATCTCCTCTGATTGGGAACTATGACTGCAACTTGAATCTTCCTTGAAAGAAAACCATGGTTGAATTTCTTTCCTTGCTATTACCTTTTGCTCACATCCTCCTTATATTGTAGCTGCATTTCTAAGACAGTGCCAGTACAACTTAGAGATTTTTTTACCGTTTGATTCATCTGTCACTGGCAATCCAGACCTGTAGCAAGGTGACTCATTTTGCTCCCCAACAGAGCAAAGATTTAAAGAAGAAAAAAAAAAAAAAGTCTCAAGTCAGCTACCCTGTTAGAACCAGGGTTCATAGCTACTATACATATTAGCTCTTTGAAAAACTTTTAGAAACTTAAAAACTTATTCATTATCACCTTCAGCTAGACTATAGCAAAGGTCACAATAGCTTTTTTCTGCAATTCCTTACTTAGACTACTATTGGTATAACAACGACATCATAGCTGCTTAAATGGTTACTGCTACTGCTTTACTGCATTCAGGAGATAATCAGGCTCAACAAAAAGCCATTATGTATACAATGCATAACGGCTTTATGCAGCACATTTGAAACATCTTTTACTAAACTGTAGCTAAGAGCTACGATAGCTGTTTGCTGAACTTCATTATAAAGACTGCAATTTACACAGACACTAGACTGCGACTGTTTAAGTAACTACAGATACTACTCTACTGCGTTAAGGGGATTAGGAGTCTTTCTTTCCAACTCTGTCTCATGAACAGCTTACAATCAGAGCAGTTGCCCCCTTCACTGCATCCTTGCTATAGCTTTGTTAATATCTGTGATTTTACCAAAAGAACCTCCATTTTTTTCTACCACTTCTTTACATGCCAGTGGAAAAGCTGTACAAGTGAACATAAGTCCTGTCTATATATCATTTCCAGATCATATGCCTCTGTAGATTAAGCAACATCCTCTGCAGTCTTGAAGGTGCCTTGCTGGAGTTTTTTTTTTTTTTTTTTATTAAATTTGGTTTTCAATGAACGTATTTACTATATATATATATATATATATATATATATATATATATATATATATATATATATATATATATATATATACATAGTAGACTGAATTTTCCCTTACCATTTGGCCAACATGGTGAAATGTACTCTTTTCCCCACTGTAGTGGGATCCTGGAGTTGGTATATTTAGCTAGGGTGTGTGTGGGAGGTTCACTAGATGGGATGTCAGGAGGTCTTTTGTACTGCTTGTGACTTTAATAGAATCCATGCAACAGCACCCAGATGCGTCTTTTAATTCCAGCATGTTAAAATAAATTAAAATAATTTAGATATGATGGTTCCTATAATTTATTTATTCATATTTTAATGATTGGGTTAGCCCTGCTGATTGCAGTCTATTTTCAGAGGGGACTCAAGGAGGGAAAATTATTTTATTTAGTTTATTGTTAATATGTAATAGAGTTGCAGCTTGATTCATATGGTCTAAATGGACAGTACAAGAGGAAAAAAGACCACGAAACTGGATTCTATTGTACTAACAATATTTTTGTAATGCTAATAAGAATTAAATTATAGAGTGCAAGGACTTGCATCTGTGGTAAGAAATATTTTCATCTGTGATAATTTGTGAATTTCTAGTTTCACAAAATAAGATGTATGAACTGAAAAAAAAGACTTCTGACAGTGTCTTAGTCCTAATAATATTTTCTGTTTCATGTCTTACCAAAGTGTGATTCTGTGAACAATGCTGGCGGTTAGAAAGATATTTTATTATGACTATCGCAGCATGTAATCAAGCTGCAGGCAGCATGGTGTGGAAAAGGTAGTGTAACAAAAACAGCTAAAATATAAAAATGCAGTTTCATGTCATGTGCTGGATGGAACACCACTGCACATTCACTTCGTACCACAGTCTCTAAGGTACGCAGGCAGCCACTGAAGGCCATTTAATTAACAATGCAGTGGAAGAAACCATATGGATTTGTGTCTGTTTATTTCAAAGCACCCCCCCAACACACACACAGATATATAATTATTTCAATTGTTAATGTGCGTCCACCAAAATATATCATAAAGGTATGAGAATGAGCTGAGAATGAGCTGATTAGATGCATAGAAAGCCTACATGAAATTAAATCACCCAGTGGTCTGTTGTAGATGTGTGTGTGTGTGTGTGTGTGTGTGTGTGTGTGTGTGTGTGTGTGTGTGTGTGTATGTTTATATCTATATATATGTGCCTGTGTGAGTGTGCATTTATATCTATATCTATCTATCTATCTATCTATATGTGTGTTTATATATGATGGTTTATATATATATATTTATATATATATATATATATATATATATATATATATATATATATATATATATATATATATATAGCATAGCTATTAGTTGATGCACACAAATTTCAACATATAAGTCAGCAGTGTCACATTTCACATGGTCAAAGACCAAAAACATCAAACTCCAAGAAACAAATGTTTTATATATATATATATATATATATATATATATATATATATATATATATATATATATATATATATATATACAAATATAACAAAATGATTAAGATAAGATATACTTTAGTATGTCCTTATTCCTTGACAGAATTTGCAGAACCCATGGGATTGTCTGCTTTGGAGATTCATTTGGTTGTGCTTCATTCAATAGTTTTATTTCATAAACAGAAGTACAGGCACTTAGGAGCACTGTTTTTATTACAATACAATAGCACTTTCTCTAATACCTAAAAAGATCATCTCTACTTGACTCCAAGTCAAGTAGACTTTTCTCTATCTGTTAAACCTAGCACTTGCTCCTACAGTACTTATTACCTTGATACGGCACTCTTATAGATAGCACCCCAAAAAGGCAAACCCCCATTTCTCGGTCTCGGTCACCGGTCCCGAATCTCTTTTAAAGTTTTTTTGTCTAGTCCTTCTAGCATGTCGAGGGATCAGTTGCTAGTGTCCTCTCCTGCTCAGCTGGTGAACCTGGGAATATTGAGGCAATGTTACAATTGCCTCATGTACACAGACAACCCTCTCCTCCTCCCACAACACAAAACACAAATACAATGAGCTGACCAAACTGGAGGCTGAGCTCTCTCAACATAGGACTAGACCAGTCAGGAGGAGAAGGTTACCACACACACTATAGACCCAGTATCACATAGTACCATCACAACCTCAAATCATACACATAAACACACAAAGACATACTCGTGGCTCTGATCAAAAATCTACCAAAACAGCAGAGGCCACCAAAGCAGACACCCAAACAACCACCACCTCATAACACAACACCTGCAACACATAGACCTCACAGTCAGAGTGTCAAACAGTCACAGCCCTTAAGGCCAAACACAATGCCAGACACACTAGTCATTGGTGACTCCATAGTCAGACACACTGACGTCCCGCTCACCAGACTGAGTAAGGAGAAGGTCACAGTAAGCTGCCTGTCGGGCGCTAGAATCCGCCACATAACGCAAGCACTCAGGTCTCTCTCAACAGCAGGTACAAATACGACTCAGTCATTGTCCACGCTGGTGTAAACGACCTGAGACGTACCTCCTTGGACTACATGAAAAGAGACATTGAGGAGCTCTCTGATTATGTAGCCCAGGCAGGTATGACCCTGACCTTGAGCAGTATCCTACCTTCACAAGAATGATGCCACAATACAGAGATAAGATGATCAGCTTTAACAATTGGCTTAAACTCTGTGTCATTCAAAGGGGATCAATGTCTGTCTGCCTGGGATGACATGCTGGACAAGCCACGCTGTTTCGCGGGAGGGCTTGCACCTGTCACCCTGGGATTCGGATATTGGCACAGCCTCTTCCCATCCCCATAGTGCCTTTTTTAGGCAACGGCCAAATTCTAAACCTACCACGCTAGAACACAAAAAAGCAAAAAAACTAAGGGTAATGCTGCTCAATGCCAGAAGTCTAAATCTCAAAATGCACGCACTGAGGCCCTTCTCAGTATGGAGAACATCATGTCTGTGCAGTGACAGAAACCTGGTTCAAGGGCTCTGAGAGCACCCCAGCACTATCAGGTTTTACCTCTTATCATGCGTTCCGGCTCCGCCCCAAAATCCGGACAATACCAAGAAAGGAGGGGGGGTCCATATTCATCAAAGACCACACCTCAAGACTGGTGGCAACGCACGATGCATCGGAGACCATCCAGGTGCAATTAACCATAGGCAAGACTGCTCTGCAAATTGTAGCATGTTACAGGCCACCCTCACAAACTCAGGAACCTCCACGCAGCCTTAGAGGATAAATGTATCACCAAACACCATCATACTAGGTGACTTCAATTACCTAATATAGACTGGGAACACTACTCAAGCCCAAACACCCTAGCCCAAAAGTTCCTGGAATTCATAAACTCAAATGCCATGGAACAACTAGTCACCATCCCCACAAAGGAGAAAACATACTTGATCTCATCATCACGAACATGGGAGCACAATGTTCAACACCGAGTATACTGCACCCTCACTGGAGAGATCACAACTAATCTCGCTGGAGGTCCTCATCCCACCCCACCTGAAATAAAAAGACCACACAGTAAGAACTTCTCGCCGACTTACACACACTTCTAAAGACTGTGGTCTCCTTTAAGGCCCCGAGCCGACGGAAAACAGTACTCAAGCCGCTGAATCACTTACAAATGCCTTCTACCAGCACCTGCAGGCTGCATGGATAAGGCAATCCCAAACAAAACAAGACTCTTTGTACCAAGGCAGCGTCACTCTGGTGAGCCATAAACAAACTCTACAACAAAGGAGGAAGCTACTACAAGATAGAGCAAAATCCTTAAAAAGTAAAGACACCTTGATCACTATAAGTAAAACTAAGAGCTCTCATAAAATCATCCAAAGCAAATTTTGAGAGAAAAAGCTAAAGACTCAAAAGACAATCATAAGGCCTTCTTTAGCTATGTTAGAAACCTGGGAGGAAACTCCCAGATATGCTCAGAACTAGTTCAAAATGATGTGAAGATTACTGATCCTACAGACATTGCCAACATACTGGCTGACAGGTTCAGTGCAAACCCCTCCCCCAAAAGGAGAGATATCTATACCAGCGATTGCAGCCCCCAAACATCTCCAACGCAAGTGAGAACTGCTCTCTCCAAAGCAAAAACACAGCATCCATGGGACCTGATGGTGTCCCCGGCTGTGTGCTCCACTAACTCAACGAGGAATTAAACCCACAGCTAGGACAGCTGTTTAATCATAGTCTTACCTCTGGATACGTGCTAGGGAGTGGCACACTGCAACTGTGGTCCCACTTCACAAAGCGGTGCCTCCATGCCCATTAGCTTGACAAGCCTTATCTGCAAAGCCATGGAGAGGATCATAATGGACCTCATAAATAAAGACATAGGGATTTGCAGACTTTGGATCCATCCCAGTTTGGCTTTTTCAAAGCAGATCCATGCCTTCTAACTTGGTTGACTTTTTTGTCACCAAAGCCATTGATGAGGAAAGGCAGTCCATACAGCCTACCTCGATCTGGCGAAGGCCTTTGATACAATACCCCACTCGGGTATCATTGAAAAACTCATCAGCTTAAATGTTAACCCATACATCACAAGATGGGTTGCAAACTGGCTGAGTGACAGAACCCACAGGGTCAGAGTTGCTGGCGCCATGTCAGACTCAAAGCCTGTCACAAGTGGTGTACCACAGGGCTCAGTCCTGGGCCCACTCTTGTTTGGCATCTACTTTCAGTACAAGCAAACACAGGAGGGTTATGGC
>NC_056727.1:910638062-910643062 GCF_019279795.1 Protopterus annectens | reverse complement strand
TCCTCTCAGACCCAGGTGTGCAGAACTCAATGACTACATTGAAAATAGAATGGCGAGAAATCAGCGTGGAAACTTTGTGAAGCCTAGCCTGCAAGATGTCGTGACTTGGGTGAAGAATTCATGGGATAAAGTCACTGACAGCTGTATTGCCAATGCACTACAAGCAGGCTAAATGGACAAGCAGCACTCATTTAAGGAGAAATCTATTGCTAGACATGACAGATTGGGGCCAATGGTTCTACAGGAAATGGAGTTGCAAGAAATTCAGGCCAGAATTCGGGGGTTGAAGACTTATGACAATGTTCCAGAAGCAGATGACATGACTGTATTTGAATAACTTTTCTGTTATCAGGGCAACAGAATGGATTGCTTTTGCTTTCAGCTGCCAGCATGCTCTTGTCATTTTTTTGACTTTAGTGTATTAAGGTAACGTTTCATTATCAAGGGGTAATTACAAAGTTAGGTCACTAGTTCCCAGACTTCATTTTTATGACTTTCCATCATTCTTCTCTTACAGTTTGGGTAAGGAATAAAGAAAGTATCACCACTCAAAAAGTGGCAGTTATTCACCTGTACCAAATAAAAGTGTCAAAAGTACCTGGCCACTTTCTGCCTTTCTCTCCCTTCCGAACTTCCATCCAGGAGGGGGCCGAGGTCCGAACTCCCTCACCCAGGTGGTAGCTCTCCCAGCTCAGCCATTTTACACATCTCCCTCCCTTAAGGACTTCCATCGGGAGGGACCCCCTCATGGCTTCCATTTCATCCCAGGCGGGGGAGCTCTTTTCTCATGTTACATAACTCCTGGAGGCTGCCAAATCATAATGTGTCAATCGTGCTCTCGGAGCCTCTCAGGGGAGCTTCACACCAATCCTTCCCAGCCTCGTGTATCTCTGCTGGGCCACGAGGCCTCAGCCAGACCCTCATCAAGACTTTTATGTGCCCCTGCTCTCCCATTCAGAGCACCGCTGGGGACTTTGCGATTTTTCAGGTACGCTGTTGGGTACCAGGAGAGGTCAGACGCCTACACCCTGCCTGGCAGGAGCTCTCCAGGCCCCGCATATGCCCACTGCTCACTCCCTTAAGGACTTCCATCATGGTGGCTCCGCCTGACCCCGCACATCCAGGAAGCAGCTCTCCGGGCCCTGCAGCACTCCACCCGGCTCTCCCTTGAGGACTTCCATTGTTGGGGCCTTTGCCTGACCCTGCTCACCCAGGCCAAGCTCTCTGGACCCTGCAGCCATCTGCCAACCGCTCCCTTAAGGACTTACATACAGGAGGGGGGCATGGTCTGAACCTTCTCACCCAGGCAGAAGCACTTCCTGCCCAGCCACTTTCTGCCTCTCTCCCCCTTCCGATCTTCCATCCTGGAGGGGGCCATGGTCTGGAGCCTCTCACCCATGCAGCAGCTCTCCCAGCCTGGCCATTTTCCACCTCTCTCTCCCTTAACGGCTTCCATCGAGAGGGATCCCTTCATGGCTTCCAGTTCTACACAGGTGGGAGAGCTCTTTTCCCAGGTTACATAACTCCTGGAGGCTGCCAAATTGTAATGTGTCAACTGTACCCTCTGAGCCTCCCAGGGGAGCTTCCCACCTATCCTTCACAGCCTTGTGGAACTCTGCTGGGCTGCAAGGCCTCAGCCAGACCCTCATCCAGATTTCTGTGATGCTGGTTCTCCTCTTTGCCCTCCAACTAGGGCTTTCAGACTCATACAGGTAATGGCCCCAGGTCCCGGCATCTCGACCCATTTCACCTTGTGCCTCTGTCTCTCTCCTCAGTGGCACCAGATGCCGATGAACCAAAATGCTCTCATCCAAAAAAAGGAAGCCAATCTGGTGGTCCCCTGCCATAAACAAACTTTACAACAAAAGGAAGAAACTTTTGCAGAAAAGAGGAAAATCCCAGGATGCAAAAAACTCCCTTACTAGCCTCAGTAAGAAACTGAGATGCCTCATAAAATCCTCCAAAGCTAGTTACGAAAATAAAATTGCCAAAGATTCCAAAGACAACCACAAAGCATTCTATAACTATGTCAAGAATCTAAATGGCAATGCTCAGATCTGCTCTGAGCTAAAACAGAATGGCATTAAATATACTGACCCAAAAGATATTGCCAATATCCTGGCAGATCGATTCAGTGCCAACTTCACCCCTCTCTCACCCCCTAAATGGCCCATCTCAATACCGGAAGATTGCCAAATTCCAGTAATAACGCACACAGGTACAAACGCACTCTAAAGCCAAGAATACAGCATCCATGGGACCAGATGACATCCCGGCTGTGTACTACATGAACTACAATATGAACTGGCACCTCACCTAAGTGTCATGTTTAATCATAGCCTCACCTCAGGTTTCATGCCCACTGAGTGGCAGAGCTACAGTTATCCCAATGGGGATCCACCTTGGATCCCCCCATCAGTCTGTATCTGCAAGGCCATGGAGCGTATCATGGAACGATAAACAAAGACATTGGCAACCTTCAAACACTGGACCCCACACAGTTTGGGTTTGTGAAGGGCCGATCTTGTCTCCTGAACCTGATTGACTTCTTCTAATCAGTCTCCAGAGCCATGGATAAGGGTAAAGTGGTCCACACAGCCTATATAGACGCCTTTGACTCCATCCCCACTCTGGAATCATAGATAAACTTACTAAGTTGGGCATTAATCCCTATGTCACCCAATGGGTTGCTAAATGGCTTACTGATAGAACCCACACTGTAAAAGTACAAATCCAGCTCCAGACAAGTGACAAGTGGAGTACCTCAGGGTTCAGTCCTCTTGTTTGGCATCTACTTCTGAAGTACAGGTCAACACTAAGGGACTTAACAAAGTTTGCAGATGACTGCAAACTGGGAGCCATTATTGAATCCCCAAATGATGTGGATACTCTACAAAAGGGCCTTACAGAAACAGATGCTTGGTGCCAGAGCCATGGGCTCAAGCTCAATGCCAAGAAATGTATTGTTATCCCCTTTGGGAAAAAACATGTATCCATTACCATATAGGTGGCAGTACACTAAACACAGAAAGTGTGATAAGAGACTTAGGGACACAGGTGGACAGTGGTCTCACCTTCAATAACCACATCGCCACAACAGTCAGGAAATACTTCTATGTGGCACACCTCATCACGAAGGGCTTTTCATCCAGAAAGAAGGAGGTCATTGTCCCACTGTACTCATCCCTCATTAGACCCATTATAGAATACAATGCCCCATTTGGTATGTACCTCTCAAGATATCTGCAACAACTGGAAAGGCCTCAGAAATACCTCACTAAAAGAATCACAGGCCTAAAGCAGATGCCCTGCACTGACCGCCTTAAAAAACTCCAGCTATACTCTGTCGTCTACTCAGAGGCGATCTCTGCTTAACATACAAGGCCATGTCAAACCCAGAGCTGTTGGACATGCTACACTTAAAGAAATCCCAATCCCTCAGAGCTACACGCTCCAGGGATCTAAACCTTGTCATCACAATAAACAAAACATGCTGGAGGGATAGGTTCCTGACCCAGAGACTCCCCAGACTCTGGAATAGATTGCCCATACATGTCAAGCAGAGTGCCTCTTTGGACCTCTTCAAGAGGAACCTTGACAATTGGATGGGAGAAAGGAAATTCACCCCAGGGATCACGTCAGTCACCCTGCTAGACAGGGGTCCAGGAAAGTAAATAATGTGGGAAGAAATAGCCAGGGAATTGTTATAGCTAGGCTTGTATAGGCCCTAGGGCTGATAGCCTAGTACCAACCTATGAACCTATGAACCTTAACTTCAAGCCTTCTGGCATGGGCCCCCTTGCCTCCTGAGTGGTGCAGTTCACAAGGTGGCATTCCTGCAGTGCTGGGTGAAGGACCAGAGGCTGACCTGTTGCCTGCAGATGGTCCCGGGTACAAGACACCACGACGGCTGTATCTCCACATACCTGGGTCTGAGAGGACAGGATTGCAGACCTGGCTCCCCGGGGTGGCCCTCTGCATGCCCACACTGTTGGATGACTCTCCCAGCCAGACCTGGGTGCGAGACACCATTGTGGCCCTATCTCCTCTCCTCTCCCCGGGCACCGGGAGGATGGGATCCCAGATCTGGCTGCCCTAGATGGACCTCTGCCCTCTCCCAGGAGCCATGCACCACTGCCAGGTTGCCCCTTCAGGGATGACCCTTAAGCTCAAGTATCCAATCCTCAGCTCCCTCTGTGCCAGCACAGGTTATGGCTATCTGGATGGAGGCCCAGGAGGGGCAGAGCACGAGGCACAACTGGAGACCTCCTGCCACATGGGAGGCCTTGCTGCTGGGGTGCTTCCCACCCACACTCCCTCTTTCACTCGGCCGGACCGCACACCCACCGCCAATGAGCAAAGTCCCTCTGACGATCTGGATGGAGGGGAGGAGGTGGGGCAGCACGCAGGGTGGGCTGGACAAGGACAGGTCCCCCCTCACTACCAGTGTGCAGAGCCCATCCCCCCGCCTGCGACAAAAGCGTGGCTCGAGGGCTGACTTTCAATAGATCGCAACTTTTTGCTGTTCTGCTATGTACAAAATCCTGACCCAGAATTAGGTCAACTACAAATGATTTAGCACCCGGTTCCCCACGAATGTGCAATGCACTGCTGGAGAGAGGTGGCCCCCTTCCATCTGCTCTCCAACTCAGTGACAAATGGCACTCCTTGCCGGCCTTGTGGCCGGCTATGCCTGGCCAACTGGAGATCCACAGGACTGTGGTATTGTTATGTTTAGGCAGGATTTTGACTTAGAGGAGTTTAGTCATAATCTCACAGATGGTAGCTTTGCACCATTGGCTTCTCAGCCAAACACATACACTAAATGTTTGAAGCTGAGGTTCCTCTCGTACTGAGCAGGATTACTACTGCAACAGCACATCATCAGTAGGGTAAAACTAATCTTTCTCATGATGGTCTTAACCCAGTTCACATTTCCTATTACTGGGTGAACAATCCAACGCTTGGTGAATTCTGATTCGCAATGATAGGAAGAGCTG